>NC_092336.1:451292500-451320000 GCF_046630445.1 Rutidosis leptorrhynchoides
ATTCGTTTAATCACATAAATGTCAATATAAATATCTATGATAGGTTAGTGGCAAACACAAAAACAAAAACAATAATATAATAATAAATATAATAAATATAATAATAATAATTTATGTCATTTGTTAAAAGAACGTGCAAGCACAGTGAACCAAATAGTTTTGCAGCCGTGATTTATATGATTCTACTGACAGTCTTAATGGAGTGTTATATCGTGCCCCGTTGATTAATTCAGTGGCGGATAAAAGTCTTCAGAAAAATTTCAAACTTTCACAGTAATTATCTTTATTTATTTCGATCATTATGGTAGAAAATTCGATTATTAATTTATTAAATAAAAATTACATCAACTGTCCCGCTTGATTCTGGGTAAAATATAAAAAAATGTTAAAATTTAATAACTAGATCTTAAATGCATTTTTAGTAAGCCTAAAATTTATAGAACTCATTTTCGGATCACCGTTTATTTTAAAATCATATAAGTTCGTATTTAACTTGTTTAATATCCATCGGGTGGCAATTGAGTGTTTACCGTCGTTTACTAAATAGATTTGATATTACAAAATATATATTTAATATACTTTATTTATATGTATAGATATGTTTTAAATAATAATTATCATAATACCATATTTTTATTTTATTTTACATAATTAATTTTTAATAACAACAACATATAATATTTAAAATTAAATTTCAAATTATTATATTTATATATACATATATATTTAATACACATAAATCTATTTACAATTATTTGTTCGTGAATCGTCGGAATTGGTCGAAGGTCAATTGAATATATGGAATAGTTCAAAATTTTGAGACTCAACATTACAGACTTTGCTTATCGTGTCGAAAACATATAAAGATTAGTTTAAATTTGGTCAGAAATTTCCGGGTTGTCACAGGTCGAGTGTCAGGAGACACTCGGCCGAGTGTGTTCATCTGATGGAGAAGATGAACACAGCTACGAGTTTAACCCAAAATTCGCCATTTCTTACTCTAGAGCTCGTTTATTACCTCAAAGCTGACCAAATCAAGTACACTAAACACAAACTCACAAGATTTTGACACAAACAACATCAAAATCAATCATTTTGACCCAAATTTCACTTTTAATAAACTTAACACAAAAACTCCATTTTCTCAAAGATTAGAGCTTGATACACCATGATTCTTACCTGAAAAGACTCAGTAAATCGTAAGGAATAAGATGATATGAATGATTTGAGCTCTAGAACACAAATTGGAAATATAGGGTTTGATGGAATGAGATGAGATTGTACGAGTTATTTGGAATATTCAAGAAGAAATGAGAAGAAAAAGGACAACACTATACACTTATTTGGGGTTAATCCCATACCCCATCACACACGGGTATTTACCAGTTATCTAATATCTTTCGTACTTAATTTGACTACTCTAACGGAGTCCAAATTAAATAAACGAACCTGTTCCGCGACCCTTGTCATAAACTGGTTTTAATCAAATAATAAAATAACACTAAACATTAAATTAAAATAAAAACATAATTAACCACACAATCATGCCTAAGGGTAAAAAGGTCATCTTACATCTATGCCCAATCTGAGGATGTTACAAATCCACCCCCTTAAGAAGATTCCGTCCTCGAAATCTGGTCATGGTCAAACAAATGTGAATAACGAGCTTTCATCAGCTCTTTGGTCTCCCACGTAAGGTTCGATCCTAAACTATGCTTCCACTCAACAAGCACCATATAGATTGTGACGACCCGAAAATTTCTGACCAAATTTAAACTTAATCTTTATATGATTTTGACACGTTAAGCAAAGTCTGTAATATTGAGTCTCAAAAATTTTGGAACTATATTCATGTAATCAATTACCCTTTGACTGTGCCGACGATTCACGAACATTTATGTATATATAGATATGTATATATAATATATAGTTATATTAATTCAAAACGTTAACAAAGTATTAGATATATAATACTTTACATGAACGTATTTGTTTCAATATAAGTTTAATATATTTATCGACGGAATTAAAAGATAATATCAAATGATTGAATTATCAGATACATTGTGATTTGATTACGGGTCTCTGTTGTGAGGTCCACTCTGATTTAAGAAATCTTTTATTTTAACAATATTCGAAAAATGGTAAAGTGATTTACAAGTAAGAACAAATGTGTCAATTATCGAAAGTTAGACAAAAGTTAGTGGAGAATTGGATTTCATAATATTCGATTGATCTATTTTCAAACGTGCAGAAACGTTTTTCGATTCAATATAATTTGATTACTAAATATTTTGTTTAAATAACATAATTTGAATATATACAATATGATATTAATTATTAGAAGTAAATATATAAATAACTCGCAACGTGTATTTAAAACGTGTTTATGAATATTGAAAATATATATGATTTCAAATTAGTTAAGTAAATGATAGTAACACTAGTTATTTGATTCGATTGTTATTTAGATATGTTATTAAAATAAACGTTGGCGCATAAAGGAATTATATCAAATTAAGTTTTAAAGCGTAAACGTTATGTGATATAATAATTTATATTATTTAAACGATTTTAAATTATATATATTAAACTTTTAAATAGAATTAGTTTTGAAAAACTAAATACTATATTATTAAATGAATATTTCAATTACATATAATATGTACAAATTATATTTTAATATATATATATTTTACAATGTGATAAGATATTAAATAGATACAGAAGCGTTTTGATTTAAATTAATATATATATATATATATATATATATATATATATATATATATATATATATATATATATATATATATTAATGAATAACGAAACGATGAATTAAAAAAGCAAATGACAAAAACACTCATATGTTTAAGTTACATTTCATGAAATATAGTTATTGATAATTTAAGTCTATATTTTGATAAGGGTACGAGTCACGAAATGTAAAAAGCAAATTATTAAAGCGTACGAAGTAACGTTCGAAAAACCGAAATCGGGACAGAAGTCGAACGTCAGCGTACAAGTCATTGGAACAAAAATTACAAGTTAACTATGCTCGAGAATATAATATAATATATATAATTATAAAGATTTAATATATAAATATATATAATATATAATAAAACTGTCGGCAGCTAAGAGTTAAACAAATTCCAGCTGGCACTGAGGCCCATGCGATCACATGGCCTTTTGCCTTGATCCCCATGCGATCGCATGGGGGGCGGCTGGACAAATTCTCTATAAAGCTCGAGCAATTGCTAGCCGAATACATTCATCCATTTCACCTCTCAAGCTCTCAACTTAATAATATATATATATATATATATATATATATATATATATATATATATATATATATATATATATATATATATATATATATATATATATATATATATATATATATAATATTAAGATTAATATTATTAATCGTATTATTAGAAGTATTAGTATTATTATAATTAGTATTAAACATAAAATACTACGACGAGGTCATGAGCGAGTTATTTCAAAACGGGTTTTTCGAGCGGGATAGAGCTAAGAAAATTATGGGTTATAGCTATGGAGGTTATGGGTATTGCTCGGAGGTTTTGATCATGAATCTAGTATTTATCATTTCCATTGCGTTCGCGTATTTTTCCTGCAATATTGAATCACAATATTGATATGTGAATGACGATTCTATTTTATTATCTAAATTCATTTCTAATATTATTATTATTATTATTACTATCATCGTTTTTGTTATCGTCATTATTATTATTATCTAATAATAATAATAATAATAATAATAATAATAATTATTATTATCATTATCGTTATCAATATAAGTATTATCATTAAAATTGTTATTGTTATTATTAATACTATCGTTATTATCACTAAGGTTGTTGTTATTATTATTATTATTATTATTATTATTATTATTATTATTATTATTATTATTATTATTATTATTATTATTATTATTATTATTATCATTATAATAATTATTAGTATTATCATTAGTATTGTTATAATTATTATTATTAGTATCATTATCATTAAAACTAATATTAGTATCATCTAATTATTATGATTACTATTATTATCATTATTATGAATACGATATAAATGAGGACTGAAAGCTATTAAACAAATCAATTAGGAAATAATGAGTATAAATATCATGATTTAGTTAGAATATTGTTGAGATTATGACTTAGATAAAAATATCGTTATTATTATTATTATAAGTATCGTTATTATTAAAAGTTATCACTTTTATTAAAATTATCATTTTTATTAAAAATTATCATTTCTATTAACATTATTATCATTATTATTAATTATTAATAACATTAATATTATTACTAATATTATCATCAATAACGTTATAGTATTATCATTATTACTAAAAGTTAATACAAATTATTATAGTTATCGTTATAATACAACTTATTATTATTATTATTATCATTAATAATATTATGATAATAATATTACTACAAATAAAATGACTATAAGTATTATTAAAAAATTATTATTATCATTAGAGAATATAATTATTATTACTAATATGATTATTATTAATATTATTATTACAAAATAATACAACTCTACATTCATTATTATTATTATTATTAAAATTATTTTATCAAATATATATTAAATATATAAAAATATAATTACTACATATAGTACAACTATATTAATTTTATATATCACTATACTTTATCATTAAAATGATATTAATTGAGCTATATACAAATTTCTTCAATTATTATATAAAGATATATTTTTATTATATATAAATTTTTATTTCTAATATATTATAAAGAGCGATAAATATTATATTGTTAAATTACTTTAATAAATATTTACTATAAAAATATTAATAAATGCACTATGAAAATAAATATTAACTACTTAAAATATATAATAAATATAACTTATTTAATATAACATATAATAAATATAATAAAAGACATATATGATTTACTTTAATCTAATATATAAATATTATGTAAAATATATATAAAATAACTATATTTAAGTTATTTATTAATACGAATTATTATATATAAAAAGTATATTAATAATATTAATATACGAACTTGTTACATGTTTTAATATATATATAACTGATATAGGTTCGTGAATTTGAGACCAACCCCGCACTTGTTCAGTGCCGTCATATGCGTAAATCACTACGAAATACAGTATCGTGAGTTTCATTTGCTCCCTTTTTAAATGCTTTTGCAATATATATTTTTGGGACTGAGAATACATGCGCTGCTTTTATAAATGTTTGACGAAATAGACACAAGTACTCAAAACTACATTCTATGGTTGGATTATTAGACCGAATATCGCCCCTTTTAGCTTGGTAGCCTAAGAATTAGGGAAATGGCCCCTAATTGACGCGAATCCTAAAGATAAATCTATTGGGCCCAACAAGCCCCATCCGGGTTACGGATGCTTTAGTACTTCAATTTATCATATCCGATGAGAGTCCCGGAATGATGGGGATATTCTATATGCATTATGTTAATGTCGGTTACCAGGTGTTCAATCCATATGAATGATTTTATCTTTATGCAGATTGCGAAATGCCTGTATGATGATTATGAAAATGAAAATGAAAATCTTGTGGTCTATTAAAATTATGAAATGATTATTGATAATAAACTAATGAACTCGTCAACCTTTTAGTTGACACTTTTATGCATGTTTATTCTCCGGTATGAAAGAAATTTTCCGCTGTGCATTTGCTCATTTTAAAGATATTACTTGGAGTCATTCATGGCATATTTCAAAAGATATTGCATTCGAGTCGTTGAGTTCAACAAGATTATTATTAAGACATTTATAGTTTGGACATATTATGAAATGATATGCATACCTGTCAACTTTCGTTGAAATGAAAGTTTATCTTTTAAAAATGAATGCAATGTTTGTAAAGTGTATCATATAGAGGTCAAATACCTCGCAATGAAACCAATTATTATGAAACATTTTCAATCGATATGAACGGGTCATTTCATAGATCTCTTTCTTTCTCAGCTTTGTCACATTTCTATCGATAATTCTCACTGGTTCTTCAACTAGATTTTGATTTAAGTCAACCCTCAAATCACTTAACGGGACCAGTTGCGTTTCATCATCAACCTTACACTTTCTAAGATAACATACGTTGAAAGTGTTATGTATTCCTGCTAACTCTGCTGGAAATTCTAACATAACAGTCTGGTCATTAACCGTTTGAATAATTTTGAACGGCCCAATATACCTTGGAGCTAACTTACCTCGCTTACCGAACTTGATAACTCCCTTCCACGGTGAAACTTTCAAGTAAACACGATCACCCACCTCAAAGTTTACTGGACGTCTACGTGGATCGGCATACATTTTCTGTCTGTCATGTGCCGTTTTCAACTTTTCACGTGCTATCACTACCTTTTCTGCTATTATCTGAACTATTTCTGGACCTGCAAATTGTTTCTCTCCGTCTTCTAGCCAACAAGTCAGTGTTCTACATTTGCGATCGTATAACATTTCATAAGGCGGCATACCAATACTCGAAGGGTTAAAGCCAAAAATAGGCTACAAACTTACACAAATGTACCGATATCGCCCACAAACTCATTTCTGTCCTACTGTCGCCTACAAACTTTCAAAAAGTGTACCGATGTAAACAAAAACTTTCAAAAAGTGTACCAATGTAAACAAAAATGACTTGCTACCGGCTAAACTGGTTAAAATCAACACGTGTCGTTCGTGGATTGGATCTTAATTCTTAAAAAAAAATAGGTCAAAATTAGTATGTAACAGGTCAAAACTATAAAACGTTGATATTAGCACATTTTTTGAAAGTTTGTAGGCGACAGTAGGACGAAAATGAGTTTGTGGGCGACATCGGTACATTTGTGTAAGTTTGTAGCCTATTTTTGGCTTTAACCCATACTCGAATGGTAAGTATTGTTTTAGGCAAATTCGATCAAAGGTAAATGTATATCCCATGGACCACCATACTCCAACACTCATGACCTAAGAATATCCTTTAGTGTCTGTATTGTACGTTCGCTCTGATCGTCAGTCTGTGGATAATATGATGTACTCAGATTTACCCTCGTTCCCAAAATTTTCTGTAAATTGTTCCAGAAGTTAGACACAAATCTAGAATCCCTATCAGATACGATAGACAACGGAACCCCATGTCGACTAACTATTTCTTTCAAATACAACTCTGCCAAAGTATTCAACGAAGCTGTCTCTTTTGTTGCTAAGAAGTGTGCACTCTTCGTCAGTCGATCAACAATTACCCATATCATATCATTACCTATCTAAGATCTAGGTAATTTGGTTACAAAATCCATCGTAATATGATCCCATTTCCACTCTGGAATTTTCAACTGCGGTAACGAACCATAGAGATCTGATGTTCAGCTTTAACCTGAGCACAAATATGACATCTTTCTACAAATTGAGCAACATCTTTCTTCATCGTTGGCCACAAATACATCGATTTCAAGTCGTTATACATCATGGTACTACCTGGATGGACGGTCAACCTCGATTTGTGTGTGATGACCCAGAAATTTTCGACCAAATTTAAACTTAATATTTATATAGTTTCGACACGATAAGCAAAGTCTATTAAACCGAGTCTCAAAATTTTTGAACTGTTTCATGAAATCATTTGACCTTCGACAAGTTCCGACGATTCACGAACAATTAATTGTAACTTGATGTGTATATATATATATATATATATATATATATATATATATATATATATATATATATATAAATAATTGGAAACATAATTTTAAATATTGTATGTGGTTGTTACTAAAATTTATTTATGTAAAGTAAAATAAAAATAGGATATTATAATGATTATTATTTAAAAAGTATCTATATATATAACTAAAGTGTATTGAATATATATATATATATATATATATATATATATATATATATATATATATATATATATATATATATATATATATATATATATATATAGTTTTGAATTTATTTAGAAAATGATTGTAACACTCAATTATCATTCGATTGATAATAAACAAGTTATAAACGAACTTATGTGATTTTAAAACAAACGGTGATCCGAAAATGAGCCTATTAATTTTAGGCTTATTAAAAATATATTTAGAAGCTAATTAATAAATTTCAACATTTTTCATATTTTACCCAGAATCGAGAGGGACAGTTGATGTAATTTTATTTATTAAATTAATGATCGAATTTTATACCATAATGACCAAAATAAATAAATATAATTAATTTTAAAATATGAGATTTTTCTGAATTAAATTTATCCGTAACTGTTTAGCAATGGACACAATATAGTCATTCGGGAAAAACTGTCGGTAACTAAATAACAAATCTTTCGACTACTACTGTGCTTAATTGAGAAATTAAGATTTACTATGCATGTTTGATATTTGATTCCCTTGCCATTGATATTATTAATATATGTTATTATTAATGTGAATTACTGTTTGTGTTTGCTTCTTTATTTTCTCTGCACCACAATCTTATATATATGTATATATGATATATGCAAGAATATATATACACATGACCATCTTACTACTTCTAAGTCTATCGTGACTATCTACAACCACTCAACCAACCATGACCATCGATCATCATTACAACCGGGAAACCCAACTTGAAAACCATCGGAGACCACCATCAAACCCATTTCAAACTATAAACAACAAACACCATCTTCTCACCATAACAACCATAAAACATGTTAATATACATAATCATTTCATGTTAGAAGTTTAACAACACCAAACCCGCCACCATTTTCATTAACCCGTCACCCTACCACCACAGCACAACCATCACCTTCTCCACCTTATCACCATCATCAACTATTGCTATTAAATTTCTATTTTGCAGCTGCTGTTGTAACCATTTTTGTCGAGGAACAAACCCCATCCGCCACCTTGATCATCACTGTGTTTCTATCCTATGGTTCAAACCGACACCCATTTGATCACCACCTTATCAAACGTCTTCTCACTCTCTTAAGTTTAAATGTGAACCACAAACCCATCAAGTTTATAACCTGTAAACTGCTCGTTTTGGTGCTACTTCCATTCATGTTTTCTATTCCAATCCTCTCAAACTCGAACACCCTTTTTGTATGAAACCCACTCGGGTGTTGCAACTGTCAAAAGCAAAAGCACCATAGTATTCACCATCTTCCATCTTCTTTAATCATACCGACACCATCAACAATAAACACTACCGCTCCCGTTTCTCCTTCTTATTTATGGTTCCTATTTTTGCTTATTGAAACACCAATTCCTTGCTACTAATGTCTTAATGCAAATAAAAAAGATGATACAGTAAATGATGATGATGTTACGGTTCATTGTCACTGCTACTGTTTCTTTCTGTTTACTTGAACCAAACCACACACACATATATATATATATATATATATATATATATATATATATATATATATATATATATATATATATAATTACATATATATATTTAACCATACACATACACATCAAAACTTGCTTTTACTTTTACTTTTTCTTTTCTCACTTTCTTCTGTTTCAAATGGACGACCTCAACAAGCAACTTTTGAATCGTTACTGTAGTTAAAGTGATTGATTGAGACTGCCACAACTTGATTGATTCTGTTACAATTCCTTAATAAACCAAATCTTTATATAGTGCACGCGTTTTGTTTTAAATTTTGGGCTGTGATTTTTGTTTTAAAAGATTGGGCCATGAACCGAGTTTTGTATTATTTGTTGGGCCACGATCCAAACTACCTATTGGGCTTCATTAGAATAATTATGCTGAGCTTACAACATTCACCACCTGTGATGTTTTGATTCCTTTTATTATTTCTGCTGTTTGAGCAGTGATACGTGTTAATCTGTTTCCTTCTTAAGATCAAAGGTGAATTTATGATGAAGCTCGTAACAGTCGATGAATATATGATGACGAAATGTTATAATTTCATGTGAAATAATGATCATGATGATCTCATAAAAATAAATTATGATTTGATTATTATGATGATGAGAGTAGAAGATGATGAAGACGAATAGAGTTGATGATAGGAAGAACGATTGTATGATGTATATGATGATGTTTTTGTACGAAGAAGATGTTTATCATAGGAATTATGATAAGTTGATGATATAGGATAAGAAATTGACGATGGATATCGTGATGTTAATAGAGATGATAAAATGAATCGAGATATATAAATGATTATGTCGATTCAGTGAAGATGATGATGTTAAGGATAGATGATAATGATAAGGTATTGATCAAGAAAATGATATTGAAATGAATAAGATGATGATGATGATTACTGAATAAGATGATGATAATGGTAACTAGGGATAATAATTAGTTAATAATAATTTGTTGAAGATGATGATGAAATCATGACAGTTTCGGACTGGTTATACATTTAATCGTGTGAGATATTACAAGTACGTAACAAGTGGATCAATGGTTGGGTGTGTGGGTGTTTAATTGAGAGGTTTCGGGTTCGAGCCCAGGCTGCGACATCTTTTTAGGAAGCTATTCTTTAAGGTAGTATACTTATTATACATATTATACATATTATTATTATTATTATTATTATTATTATTATTATTATTATTATTATTATTATTATTACTTTTATTATTATTATTATAATAATAATAATAATAATAATAATAATAATAATAATAATAATAATAATAATAATAATAATTATTATTATTATTATTAGTATTATTATTATTATTGATATTATTATTATTAAGATAAGTATTATTATTATTATTAATTAACGTTCTTATCATTATAGGTATTATTACAAATAGATATTTTAATAAAAATACATTACAATAATATTAATATTACATATCACTATTTTTTTATTTATATATATTTTTTAAAATAATATTAATTAAGCTATATATAAAATATATCAATATAACAAGTATATTATTAATAATAAAATATATAACATGTTCGATTACTATTATGTGTTTATAATATTATTTGTCATATATAAATGATATTGGTTCGTGAATCCGAGGCCAACCCTGCACTTGTTCAGTGCCGTCATAAGCATAATTACTACGTGTCATAACCCGTCCTTAACCGTAAGAACATGTTAGATAACGTATGATTTCATTGCGAGGTATTGAC
Source organism: Rutidosis leptorrhynchoides (assembly GCF_046630445.1). Classification (NCBI taxonomy): domain Eukaryota; kingdom Viridiplantae; phylum Streptophyta; class Magnoliopsida; order Asterales; family Asteraceae; genus Rutidosis; species Rutidosis leptorrhynchoides. The sequence goes on from NC_092336.1 coordinate 451,303,703, forward strand.
CTCTATATGCAACATTTTTAAAAGAAAAACTGCATATATTATACATTACAAACCATAACCATTATTTTTGTTACAAGCTTTAGACAATAAAAAGATGATTATCGTTTAGCGATAATCTTCGACTTACAAACTTTACATATAATGATAACAACACGATTTCGAGCATATTTTACAACACAAATCCTTGGGTATGCAGTTTTATTTTTGACACAAATATGCGTACGCAAGATCCTGCTCAAATTCAACATAATGCAGCGGAAGCTTTAGTAATCACCTGAGAATAGACATGTTTTAAAAGGTCAACATAAAGTTGGTGAGATATAGGTTTAATGCCGGCAGCAATATATATATATATAGACCACAAGATTTCGTATATAAACAGTTTAATAAAAATATTCTAAGTGGTTGAGCACTTGGTAACCATACTTAACATTTAATCACGTCGCATATTCCCTTTATTATGAAATCTTACTACACCGTACCAAGTGTAGTCACGAAACGAAGTACTGTGCAACCGTTGAATACTGGTCGTCCAGTCCGGTTGGGGTTGTCAGGCCCGATAGATCTATCAACAGGATTCGCGTTTACAATACCGCTGTAAATAACAGTTACCAAGCTACAGGGAAGTATGCCAGTGGTACAACTCAACGTAGAATATATTTTTCAGTTACTTGTGTCCATAACGTAAAACATAAAATACATGTATTCTCATCCCGAAATATTTAGAGTTTAAAAGTGGGACTATATACTCACTTTCGTCTTGAAGATATATATATAATTTGACTTGGTCTCCGGTTGATATCACGAACCTATCCATATATAGTTTATCAATATATTTCTATTTTAAACAATCGTCACATATATATACTTTTTATACTTTTAATAGTTTTAATAATTTCTTAGTCCGTAGTTAGCAGTTCAATGTTAGTAATTCAATTTTAATGGTTCATTTTTAGGTGTTTAATAAACCCCCAATGAAATAAATAAAAACCCCCATCGTATATGTATTGGTCGAGATTAATCTTGACCCACGGTACCGGTGTTGTCAAATGACGTGTTGCGTACAATCATGGGATCTTATGATTAATCTTCTCGTATTGTTTACGGGTGATCCTGAACCATATAAAATTAAATTATGAGTACATATATATAAAATATCATGTTATTTTAAAAAGATGTGATTTATTTAATTTTCTCCAATTATTTTCGTAGCCAAACTAGTCTTAGATATTCGATCTCGTTTTGGTCATAGTTTCTTCGTTACAACTCCGTTTTCGTTGATTCAACTTGCCACTTCCTTGGATCGAGTCCCTCTTTAAGACTATGAACTGTAAATACCTTAGTTTGTATTCGAAATCACAGGTCATAGGTCAAACTTTAGTGAAACTTATGAAGTTAATCATTTTCCATCATGTAAACAACCTTAAATGATTATTTTTCTAAAAATACTTATACTTTGAGTTAAATCATGAAATTTTTATGTGTTATCATATTCATAGTAAAAATCATTTTTCCAGAAAATAAACCTCCAATTCAAAGTTTAAGATGGTTTTTAATTATCCAACCCAAAACAGCCCCCGGTTGCACTCCGACGTCATAAAAACAGTTTTTAAGGTGTTCTTTGAAAAACCAAGTTATACCTTGTTAAATTAGCATATTTTTAAGTTATATTACAGGTCTTGAAGTATTTTAAAAGTTAAGTTAGAAGGATCTATTTAGTTTGCGAACAAGTTTGAAATCATTCAAACTATGTTCTAGTTTATAAACTCTTATATATATAGCTATAAATATATGAATTGAAAAAGAGTTGAAGTAGAGTTTTTACCTCAAGTTTAAAATGTAAAGTTGCTGGAAAGAAGTAGTAAAATAAAAGTTGAGAGAGTTCTTGCAAGTGTGTGTGAAAATTGGAAGTAAAATTTGGAAAATGAATGTGTAAAAATGAGTTAGAAATGGTGCTTATTTATAGGCTTGAAAATTTGGTTTTTAGTGAAAATATCTAAGATAAGTTAAAATTTATTATGTCATGAATGACATATTATTCCAATAATTGAAGATTTCTATTGGTATATACCAATAGTAAATACTTCTAGAAGCTGTGTATAGTACCCTAGATATACGTATAGGATTATTGAGGAAACGGAACGAGAATTCAAATATAACTATCTTTTGTAAATATACTTATATTGTTTTATGTATAAAAGCCCTTTAAAAATGATTAAATACATTACTTATACGATATATGTATAAACATTATAAATCATCAGTATTTATGTCAAATAACGTTACGTATGGTTATTGTTTTGAAAACTTAAGTTAGTAGTTTCAAAATATACTTATGACTTTTTGTTATTAATACAAAATGAGATATTAAAACATCCTTAGATCATGTTAAATATGTATGTATAATTATCATATATTGTATAGTTCGTGATATCATCGGTCAAACTAGACGGTCAAACGTTATGTAAAACTCTTTTCAAAAACATAAATCTTAACAATTTGGATTGCTTATCATGTTGGTAAGGTTTAATTTATATAAATATTAATCTTATAAGTATAGAACGATCGAAAAAGTGCGGGTCATTACAGTACCTACCCGTTAAATAAATTTCGTCCCGAAATTTTAAAATTGTACCTATTTTGCGTCATCGGAAAACAAGTGTGGATATTTTTGTTTCATTTGATCCTCTCGTTCCCAAGTAAACTCGGGACCCCTTCGAGCATTCCAACGAACCTTAACGATCGGTATGTTGCTCTGCTTGAGCCGTTTAACTTCACGATCCATGATTTCGATTGGTTCTTCGATGAATTGTAGTTTCTCGTCGACATGGATTTCTTTAAGAGGAATGGTGAGGTCTTCCTTTGCAAGACACTTCTTAAGGTTCGAGACGTGAAATGTATTATGTACTCCGGCGAGTTGTTGCGGTAACTCGAGTCGATAAGCTACCGGTCCAATGCGTTCGATGATCTTGAACGGGCCTACATATCTTGGGTTCAGTTTACCCCTTTTTCCAAAACGTATTACACCTTTCCAAGGTGACACCTTTAGCATAACCATGTCACCGATCTGAAACTCTAATGGTTTCCTTCGGACATCGGCGTAGCTCTTTTGGCGACTACGGGCTGTTTTCAATCTCTCTTTGATTTGTACTATCTTCTCAGTTGTTTCGTGTATGATCTCGGGACCAGTTAATTGTCGATCTCCTACTTCATTCCAACAGATAGGAGATCTACACTTCCTTCCGTACAATGCTTCGAATGGCGCAGCTTTAATGCTCGCATGATAACTATTATTATACGAGAATTCTGCTAATGGTAGATATTTATCCCATCCGTTTCCAAAATCGATCACACATGCCCTGAGCATGTCTTCAAGAGTCTGAATCGTTCTTTCACTCTGCCCGTCGGTTTGCGGATGATACGTGGTACTCATATCCAGACGAGTTCCTAGGGCCTCCTGTAGTGATTGCCAGAACTTTGATGTAAATCTACTATCACGATCGGATATAATGGAAATAGGTATTCCATGCCTTGAAACAACTTCCTTTATATACAATCGTAATAGTTTCTCCATTCTATCCGTTTCCTTTATAGGCAAGAAGTGTGCAGACTTGGTGAGACGATCAACAATCACCCAAATGGTGTCGTATCCCCAGGCAGTCTTTGGTAATTTCGTGATGAAATCCATAGTAATACCATCCCATTTCCATTCTGGGATTTCTGGTTGTTGAAGTAACCCTGACGGCTTCTGGTGTTCTGCTTTGACTTTGGAACAAGTTAAACATTCCCCAACATATGTTGCAACGTCTGTCTTTAAATTAGGCCACCAATAATGTGTCTTAAGATCTTGATACATCTTTCCAACTCCAGGATGTATCGAGTATCTTGTCTTATGTGCCTCGTTCAATATCAACTTCCTTAATCCACCCAACTTCGGTACCAAAATACGATTTGCAAAATATCGAATTCCGTCTTCCCGTATAACGAGTTGCTTCTCATACTTCTTCGTTATTTTATTTCCTATATTTTCTTTAGTAAGTGCTTCTCGTTGAGCCTCTTTGATTTGTGAGTTGAGATTCATGCGAATTTTTATGTTCATTGCTCGTACTCGAATTGGTTCTCGTTCCTTTCTGCTTAAAGCGTCAGCCACCACATTCGCTTTCCCGGGATGATAACGAATTTCACAGTCATAGTCGTTTATTAACTCGACCCACCTACGTTGCCTCATGTTCAGCTGTTTCTGATCAAAAATATGTTGAAGGCTTTTATGATCAGTAAACACAGTGAATTTAACCCCATACAAGTAGTGTCTCCACATCTTCAATGCAAACACAACTGCTCCCAATTCTAGATCATGCGTCGTATAATTCTGCTCGTGAATCTTCAATTGTCGGGATGCGTATGCAATAACTCTCTTCCGTTGCATAAGAACGCAACCAAAACCTTGTCGTGAAGCGTCACAATATATTTCAAAATCATCGTTCCCTTCTGGTAACGATAAAATAGGCGCCGTAGTTAACTCCTTCTTTAGTATTTGAAATGCGTTCTCCTGCTCAGAGGTCCATTCATATTTCTTCCCTTTTTGCGTTAACGCTGTCAACGGCTTAGCTATTCGGGAAAAATCTTGAATAAACCTTCTATAATAACCGGCTAAACCCAAAAATTGACGTATCTGCGTTGGTGTCTTAGGAGTCTCCCATTTTTCAATGGCTTCAGTTTTTGCTGGATCAACCTGAATTCCTTTGCTACTAACAATGTGGCCAAGAAATTGAACTTCTTTCAACCAAAAAGCACACTTAGAAAATTTAGCATATAGTTGTTCTTTTCTCAACAACTCTAATATCAACCTTAAATGCTGCTCATGCTCTTGCTCACTCTTGGAATAGATAAGAATATCATCAATGAAAACGATAACAAACTTATCTAAATATGGACTACAAACTCGATTCATGAGGTCCATGAATACAACTGGCGCATTTGTCAACCCAAACGGCATGACCAAAAATTCGTAATGACCATAACGTGTCCGAAAAGCAGTTTTCGGTATATCTTCTTCTTTGACACGTAATTGATGATAGCCCGATCTTAGGTCAATTTTCGAGTACACACATGATCCTTGGAGCTGATCAAATAAGTCGTCAATTCTCGGTAGTGGATACCGATTCTTGATAGTTAACTTATTTAATTCACGATAATCTATACACATTCGGAAAGATCCGTCTTTCTTCTTGACGAATAAAATTGGAGCTCCCCACGGTGAAGTAATTGGTCGTATGAATCCACGATCCAGTAATTCTTTTAACTGACTCTGAAGTTCTTTTAACTCGGACGGTGCAAGTCTATATGGAGCACGGGCAACCGGTGCAGCTCCTGGTACAAGATCTATTTGAAATTCTACAGATCTAAATGGAGGTAATCCCGGCAACTCTTCCAGAAATACTTCAGGAAAATCTCTTGCCACAGGCATGTCATTGATGCACTTCTCTTTTTCTTTCTTTTCGACTTTATTAACATGTGCTAAGATATCATAGCACCCTTTCTTCAAACACTTTTGAGCTTTCAAATAACTAATGAGTTTTAGCTTTGAGTTACCCTTCTCTCCATAAATCATTACTGGCGTTTTATTCTTACGAGGAATGCGAATTGCCTTCTTGGCGCACACAACTTCAGCTCCTATTTTGGACATCCAGTCCATGCCGACTATTACATCAAAACTTCCTAATTCTACGGGTATCAAATCAATCTTAAATGTTTCTCCGGCTAAATTTATTTTACAATCACGGCAAATTTTATCGGCTTTAATTAGTTTACCATTAGCTAACTCAATCATGTACTTAGCATCTAGAGGTAATGATGAACAATTCAATTTAGCGTGAAAGTCTCTACACACGTAACTTCTATCAGCACCAGTATCAAATATAATAGATGCGGATAAGTTATTAATGGTAAACGTACCCGTAACAAGCTCCGGGTCTTCACATGCCTCTCTAGCATTAATAACAAATGCTCTCCCACGTGCAGGTCCGATATTCTTCTCTGGATTCGGGCACTGGCTCTTATAGTGACCTTGTTTTCCACACCCAAAACAAGTAATGGTAGCCAAAGCAGTTCTATTTGCATTGGTGGCAAGAGTCTTGGTACCATTTGTATTTGTAACGAGAGCCCTACAATCTTCAGCAAGATGACCCTTTCGATTACATTTGTTGCATACCACATTACAGTAACCAGAGTGATGTTTGTGGCATCGGTTGCATAAAGGATTTTGTCCTTTATAACCAAAGCTTAAACCACTACCCGCACCTTGCGTGTTTTCTTGTTTCTTAAAAGATTGTTGTTGGTTACCTCGATCATAATTTCCATTCCACTTTCTTTTGTTACCTGATACCTTCACATCAGTATTGGATACTTTCTTATCCATGATGACCTGATCCATTAGCTCGTTTGCCATGGTTATAGCTTCATGAATTGTCTTAGGTTTCGATGCTGTAACATTTGCCTTGACCTTTTTGGGTAAACCATCTTTGTACATTTCAATCTTCCGTTCTTCGGTTGGAACCAATTCAGGACATAGCAAAACTAATTCCATGAATCGCTGATTGTAGTTGGTGATTTCAGTACCAATAACCTTCAGACTTCGTAACTCATCTTCCAACTTCCTAACCTCGTTCCTTGGACAATATTCATTGATTAACATTGTTTTGAATTCTTCCCACGGAGTATCATAAGCTACATCTCCTCCTACAGCCTTCACATAATTTTTCCACCACGTGAGTGCACTATCTTGTAAAGTGCACGATGCATACTTGGTCATGTCCTTTTCAACACAACCACTGATTTTAAACACAGTCTCCATCTTTTCTATCCACCGGGTTAAACCGATCGGTCCTTCTGTTCCACTGAATGATGAGGGCTTGCAAGCTTGAAAAGTTTTGTAAGTGCACCCCACACGAGGATTTGGGTTAACTGCAGCACCTCTTGCAGCCTCGACCCATAACATTCTGTCGTTCACTCGCTGATTGATGAGTTCCTGGATTTCTTGTTCCGTCATTCGGTTCAATCGCGCCATATTCTTCTATAAGAATGAAAAGAAAATAATTATTCACATGGAATATTATAGATGTAGTGTATATTTACAGTACATTATAGCTTATTAATAATATGAACCAGGTATTATTATAAAAGCCTTTTCTTCTTATTAGCGTTTTATAATTATATCTAGGGTAGTACCTACCCGTTAATGTCCATACTTAATAGCTTAGTACAGAATCAATTACTACCATCTAAATAATACTTAACCATGGAAAATTATTGCATTTCACACTTCACTATTTTACATATGCTTATCTTACATCGAACATTAAGCAAACCACACTAATAATATTATACAAAACATTATATGATCCCATGGTTTAATACGGCAGCGCATCGTTTGGTCTATTTTCTAGGACGTTTAGTTCCAATGAATGGCCTAACGCTTATCCTAGCTGTCTGCCTATATTTTGGCGGTGGGGCTGAAGAACTAGATGCCGGGACAGCACGAATAGGAATAGCGGGAATAGGGGTGGTAGTGTTTAGTGGAGTTGGTGCCACATCATCCTTACTAAACTCGGGATTTGAATTTTCTAATTCATTAGCCTTTCGTTTCTTTCCTAGTTCGAACTCGTCTTTTGTAATTTCCTGTATTTCTTCCTCGGGTTCACTTTCCTCCTCGGGTTCACTTTCCTCCTCGGGTTCACTTTCCTCCTCGGGTTCACTTTCCAGATTTTCTATAGTTGGTTCATCCGGAATTTGTGAGTCTTCCCCAAAGATATTATTTTCGTCATCGGATAGGTTAATGACTGGAACACCATCTGAAGATTCTGATTCGGAGTCGCTGAATGTGATAATAAGTTTTGAGCCCGACATCTATCACACCACAACTAACTCATTAGTACTACATAATATTTACATATAAATTTTAACCAACAGTGATAAGCAATGGTTTTTGAAATCAGACCCGGTCAAAGTCCAGACTTACTAATGTATCCTAACGACTTATCAGTTAGACACACTAATGCAAACCTGGTTCGCTAAGACCACCGCTCTGATACCACATGTCATAACCCGTCCTTAACCGTAAGAACGTGTTAGATAACGTATGATTTCATTGCGAGGTATTGACCTCTATATGCGACATTTTTAAAAGAAAAACTGCATATATTATACATTACAAACCATAACCATTATTTTTGTTACAAGCTTTAGACAATAAAAAGATGATTATCGTTTAGCGATAATCTTCGACTTACAAACTTTACATATAATGATAACAACACGATTTCGAGCATATTTTACAACACAAATCCTTGGGTATGCAGTTTTATTTTTGACACAAATATGCGTACGCAAGATCCTGCTCAAATTCAACATAATGCAGCGGAAGCTTTAGTAATCACCTGAGAATAGACATGTTTTAAAAGGTCAACATAAAGTTGGTGAGATATAGGTTTAATGCCGGCAGCAATATATATATATATAGACCACAAGATTTCGTATATAAACAGTTTAATAAAAATATTCTAAGTGGTTGAGCACTTGGTAACCATACTTAACATTTAATCACGTCGCATATTCCCTTTATTATGAAATCTTACTACACCGTACCAAGTGTAGTCACGAAACGAAGTACTGTGCAACCGTTGAATACTGGTCGTCCAGTCCGGTTGGGGTTGTCAGGCCCGATAGATCTATCAACAGGATTCGCGTTTACAATACCGCTGTAAATAACAGTTACCAAGCTACAGGGAAGTATGCCAGTGGTACAACTCAACGTAGAATATATTTTTCAGTTACTTGTGTCCATAACGTAAAACATAAAATACATGTATTCTCATCCCGAAATATTTAGAGTTTAAAAGTGGGACTATATACTCACTTTCGTCTTGAAGATATATATATAATTTGACTTGGTCTCCGGTTGATATCACGAACCTATCCATATATAGTTTATCAATATATTTCTATTTTAAACAATCGTCACATATATATACTTTTTATACTTTTAATAGTTTTAATAATTTCTTAGTCCGTAGTTAGCAGTTCGATGTTAGTAATTCAATTTTAATGGTTCATTTTTAGGTGTTTAATAAACCCCCAATGAAATAAATAAAAACCCCCATCGTATATGTATTGGTCGAGATTAATCTTGACCCACGGTACCGGTTTTGTCAAATGACGTGTTGCGTACAATCATGGGATCTTATGATTAATCTTCTCGTATTGTTTACGGGTGATCCTGAACCATATAAAATTAAATTATGAGTACATATATATAAAATATCATGTTATTTTAAAAAGATGTGATTTATTTAATTTTCTCCAATTATTTTCGTAGCCAAACTAGTCTTAGATATCCGATCTCGTTTTGGTCATAGTTTCTTCGTTACAACTCCGTTTTCGTTGATTCAACTTGCCACTTCCTTGGATCGAGTCCCTCTTTAAGACTATGAACTGTAAATACCTTAGTTTGTATTCGAAATCATAGGTCATAGGTCAAACTTTAGTGAAACTTATGAAGTTAATCATTTTCCATCATGTAAACAACCTTAAATGATTATTTTTCTAAAAATACTTATACTTTGAGTTAAATCATGAAATTTTTATGTGTTATCATATTCATAGTAAAAATCATTTTTCCAGAAAATAAACCTCCAATTCAAAGTTTAAGATGGTTTTTAATTATCCAACCCAAAACAGCCCCCGGTTGCACTCCGACGTCATAAAAACAGTTTTTAAGGTGTTCTTTGAAAAACCAAGTTATACCTTGTTAAATTAGCATATTTTTAAGTTATATTACAGGTCTTGAAGTATTTTAAAAGTTAAGTTAGAAGGATCTATTTAGTTTGCGAACAAGTTTGAAATCATTCAAACTATGTTCTAGTTTATAAACTCTTATATATATAGCTATAAATATATGAATTGAAAAAGAGTTGAAGTAGAGTTTTTACCTCAAGTTTAAAATGTAAAGTTGCTGGAAAGAAGTAGTAAAATAAAAGTTGAGAGAGTTCTTGCAAGTGTGTGTGAAAATTGGAAGTAAAATTTGGAAAATGAATGTGTAAAAATGAGTTAGAAATGGTGCTTATTTATAGGCTTGAAAATTTGGTTTTTAGTGAAAATATCTAAGATAAGTTAAAATTTATTATGTCATGAATGACATATTATTCCAATAATTGAAGATTTCTATTGGTATATACCAATAGTAAATACTTCTAGAAGCTGTGTATAGTACCCTAGATATACGTATAGGATTATTGAGGAAACGGAACGAGAATTCAAATATAACTATCTTTTGTAAATATACTTATATTGTTTTATGTATAAAAGCCCTTTAAAAATGATTAAATACATTACTTATACGATATATGTATAAACATTATAAATCATCAGTATTTATGTCAAATAACGTTACGTATGGTTATTGTTTTGAAAACTTAAGTTAGTAGTTTCAAAATATACTTATGACTTTTTGTTATTAATACAAAATGAGATATTAAAACATCCTTAGATCATGTTAAATATGTATGTATAATTATCATATATTGTATAGTTCGTGATATCATCGGTCAAACTAGACGGTCAAACGTTGTGTAAAACTCTTTTCAAAAACATAAATCTTAACAATTTGGATTGCTTATCATGTTGGTAAGGTTTAATTTATATAAATATTAATCTTATAAGTATAGAACGATCGAAAAAGTGCGGGTCATTACACTACGAAATACAGTATAGTGAGTTTCATTTGCTCCCTTTTTAAATGCTTTTGCAATATATATTTTTGGGACTGAGAATACATGCGCTTTTATAAATATTTTACGAAATAGACACAAGTAATCGAAACTACATTCTATGGTTGGATTATCGAAATCGAATATGCCCCTTTTTAGTCTAGTAATCTAAGAATTAGGGAACAGACACCATAATTGACGCGAATCCTAAAGATAGATCTATGGGCACAAATAAGCCTCAGTTAGAGAATTTGAACTGCTTCAGTACTTCGAATTTATCATATCCGAAGGGAGTCCCGGAATGATGGGGATATTCTATATGCATCTTGTTAAAGTCGATTACCAGGTGTTCAATCCATGTGAATGATTTTTATCTCTATGTATGAGACGTATATTTATGATAAATGGAAATGAAAATCTTGTGGTATATTAAAATGATGGAAATGATCGATTATGATAAACTAATGAACTCACCAACCTTTTGGTTGACACTTTAAAGCATGTTTATTCTCAGGTATGAAAGAAATCTTTCGCTGTGCATTTGCTCATTTTAAGGATATTACTTGGAGTCATTCATGACATATTTCAAAAGACGTTGCATTCGAGTCATTGAGTTCATCAAGAATATTATTAAGTCATTTATAGTTGAATATATTATGAAATGGTATGCATGCTGTCAACTTTCGATGTAATGAAAGTTTGTCTTATAAAAACGAATGCCATGTTTGTAAAATGTATCATATAGAGGTCAAATACCTCGCGATGTAACCAAATATAATGTATTCGTCCAGATGGATTAGGACGGGTCATTATAGGTGGTATCAGAGCGGTGGTCTTAGCGAACCAGGTCTTGCATTAGTGTGTCCAACTAGTAGTTGTTAAGATGCATTAGCGAGTCTGGACTTCGACCGTGTCTGCATGTCAAAAAGTTTTGCTTATCATTTTGTGTCAAAAATTACCTGCTTATCATTCTTAGTCTAGACACATCTTACTGCATTGATTGCATGATAGTGTATAGACAAAATTCATATCTTAGCGTATCTGTTACTGTAAACTTTGCCTGACATATTCCGTAAGTTCCTCCTTAATCTACGAAATCTTTTGTTCTATATATATATATATATATATATATATATATATATATATATATATATATATATATATATATATATATATATATATATATTATTCTATGTAGTTAGAATATTATCCGATAGTCGAAAATCATTTCATATCGAAAAACACTTTATTCAATCGTACGAAATGGAACTCGTCACAAGTTCAAGTCCCTCAAATTTTGATATGGAGTTTCACCTAAGCTCCAGAAGCAGCGTCACTAGAATGAATCAACCAATCAGCCATCCCCAATTCATCTGATGGGTTCGTAGTCGACTTAATCAATAGAGACGCGAAGAAGGCGATCCCTTCCACCAACCGAATTCACCTCTTGGCGATGAACCTGAAGTACTTACCGACGAACCTGCTCGAAACACCATTTTCTCTCTCATTTCCAGAGTATCTCGCCACGACTATATCATAACTCAGATTCTAAACCTTATTCATTCGCTCGTTCCTACCGACAATCATTCCGGAGTAATAACAGAAGTCAACGAGCTTCTCGCCCGAGTTGTAGCCTTGGAAAATATGGTGCAAAACGTACCAGTTACAGCAACATCGCCGACACCAACAGTACCATCAATAACATCACCATTACCATCAACAATTCATGCCTCAACATCTCATTCTGTACCTCGAGCATTATCTTCGTTCTACGTATTGTTCTACATCATTTATCTTCGTTCTTCATGGCGATTATGTAAACTCTAATGTTTTAGAGATTATGTATTCTAATTCTAACGGTAAATCCAATGAGATTAATATCATATTAATTCATTAAATCCATGATTACTTCTGAAGAAAATATATATGTATATATGTTTTCATAAAGATTGTAATTAAAAATTCTTTTGTATAAACTGTTAATGATAAAAATATTTTAACGGGTAGGTAATACCCGAGGAATATTTAAATTTCACATTAATAAGTTACACTGTACATTCTTCGAATCTGATTCAACAATTATTTACTATCCTACTTACATCCACAGATATACGAATCCGTTCACCACAGAATAACCATTTTCATTCAATTTCATATTTAAATTTTGACTTATCAGAATCCAACAAGTGGCATAATGAAGAAAACATTTGACAAAATAAAATTTGTTAGAAACAAATAAATTAACTATGAGAAATTTTGTTAAGAATCCACGCTAACAAAATCCTAACTAACTGTTCCTAGCTAACTGTTAATTCCCTATTACATTATCGGAATTTTAATTATCGCAATTTTAATTTTCGCAATTTTATCTATCGTCATTTAATTTCTGTTATTTATTTTACGCACTTTATTTATCGTCATTTAAATACTGTTATTTACGCATTTTAAATATCGGGACACATATACAATGTTTTGACATATCATATCGACGTCATCTATATATATATTATTTGAAATAACCATAGACACTCTATATGCAGTAATGATCGAGTTAGCTATACAGGGTTGAGGTTGATTCTAAAATAATATATATACTTTGAGTTGTGATCGAGTCTGAGACATTTATACAATGGGTCACGATACGTATTAATTAATTCGAATATTATATATGAATTATTGAATTACTAACTTTGGACTACCAATATTGGACAATTAAAATGAATTAAAATATTAATTATAACATATGAAACAAAACATTTCTTCAAGTTTGCCACTTGATTTCATCTTAAACCTCATTTGTATCTTGACGATTACAATCTGCGTTCAAACCTTTCATGATTCTTGAAAACATCTCAATCGAGAGGATGAACCAACCGCACTTCATCTACGGAAGAAAAGATTGATGCATATAGTTATGCACCTGAAAAACTCTCAGAAACTGATTAAACGTTTAACACATATCTGTGCTAGCTCCTTTGGTGTTGTTATTACCGAAAATAACTTTGCAATCCCTTTCCAAAGTAGCCAATTTGGTTACAGCTTCAGCAAATCAACTTCGACTTTCATTCGGATTAAACTTATTATAACCTTGATATATAAGTTTACCTTTCATCATCGTTACTGGAGAACCGTTTATATTCCACCATATTGGCAGTAAACGTACCAGCAACATCAGTATTCTCTGGTGTAAGTCTCTCCGACAAATCACTATATATATATTCATTGAAACCCTATCAAATACCCATCCGGGAATCAGCGATCAGTATTTTGAATCTCGCAACATTTCTACATTAACAGTTGTATGTATACATATAACATTTATCTCTTAGAATTATGATCTTCAATACTGAAATTCTGAAAAACACCCAGTCTACGAATCAATACTCCAAATTTTGAAAATTTCTGATGAAGCAACAAAAACTGTAAACGATCTTAATAGTCAAAAGCTTGATGATAAAGAATAGTGGCTGAAGAAGCTCAAAAGATGAGAAAAATTGATACTGGAAAACAGATTGAGCAAACCGTGAAGGAGGCTATGGACAAATCACAAAGACTAAACCTGCCTTAATGGAATTCAAATGATTCAGTATCTGCTAAAGTCCTTAACAAATACTTTGCTCATGACTCTAAACCTTTACGGAAAAATCTTCATCATCATCCACCAATGTTAGAAATTCTAAGATATCATCGCATCTTTCATTATAAATATCCTCGATATTTCTGAAGATATTTTCGTGACTATTCTTATATGAAATAATTTATCTCTTCACGGTACCTATGTTACATCATAAAAGAAACTGTGTTAGTTTCTAAATTCAAAAGAAAAAAAAATTAAAATTTAAAATATGAATGTTTTTGAAGTAGTGTTGGGAACTGAAGCATGAGTTAGTACAATATAATGACACTTGATCAATGTGATTATATTACAGTAAGTCAAGCTGAGTTTCTAATGGAACGTGATGATTCATAGATTATTACGTCATCATGTGCCATGTTACACGAATCTTACATTCAATCTAATCTCTAAACATAGTAAGAACATATTATCTTGATAGCTCTATCTTTTCCCTTGAATTCAGGAAATCAACCGTGACTACATCACCGGTTAAGACGAACCTGCATTTAATCATTTCACTCTTTTGTGATAGCGTCACTCGTACTCTTCATATAAATGAATTGTTTTATCCATATTACTCACTAATGATAAAAACTCTAATTTCTAGCTCGTATGCGTCATAAAAACATACTTATTGTCAGTCTTGACCATCCTTATCAAATTTTGGGACGAAATTTCTTTAACGGGTAGGTACTGTGACGACCTAGAAATTTCCGATCAAATTTAAACTTAATTTTTATATAGTTTCGACACGATAAGCAAAGTCTATTAAATCGAGTCTCAGAATTTTTGAACTGTTTCATGAAATCATTTGACCTTCGACCAGTTCCGACAATTCACGAACAATTAATTGTAACTTGATATGTGTATATATATATATATATAAATAATAATTGGAAACATAATTTTAAATATTGTATGTGGTTGTTACTAAAATTTATTTATGTAAAGTAAAATAAAAATAGGATATTATAATGATTATTATTTAAAAAGTATCTATACATATAAATAAAGTGTATTGAATATATATATATATATATATATATATATATATATATATATATATATATATATATATATATATATATATATATATATATATATATTCGAATTTATTTGGAAAATGATTGTAACACTCAATTATCATTCGATTGATAATAAACAAGTTATAAATGAACTTATGTGATTTTAAAATAAACGGTGATCCGAAAATGAGCTATATAAATTTTAGGCTTATTAAAAATATATTTAGAAGCTAATTAATAAATTTTAACATTTTTCATATTTTACCCAGAATCGAGAGGGACAGTTGATGTAATTTTATTTATTAAATTAATGATAGAATTTTATACCATAATGACCAAAATAAATAAATATAATTAATTTTAAAATTTGGGATTTTTCTGAATTAAATTTATCCGCCTCTGTTTAGCAATGGACACAATATAGTCATTCGGGAAAAACTGTCGGTAACTAAATAACAAATATTTTGACTACTACTGTGCTTAATTGAGAAATTAAGATTTACTATGCATGTTTGATATTTGATTCCCTTGCCATTGATATTATTAATATATATTATTATTAATGTGAATTATTGTTTGTGTTTGCTTCTTTATTTTCTCTGCACCACAATCTTATATATTTGTATATATGATATATGCAAGAATATATATACACATGACCATCTTACTACTTCTAAGACTATCGTGACTATCTACAACCACTCAACCAACCATGACCATCGATCATCATTACAACCGGGAAACCTAACTTGAAAACCATCCGAGACCACCATCAAACCCATTTTAAACTATAAACAACAAACACCATCTTCTCACCATAACAACCATAAAACATGTTAATATACATACTCGTTTCATGTTAGAAGTTTAACAACACCAAACCCGCCACCATTT